>NC_135411.1:45051035-45056035 GCF_051991245.1 Festucalex cinctus
CCCCTTGGCTGTTCTAACTGACAATTGGTAGAGCCGAGCATTGTGTGATTATTTGACGTAGGTATATGTATATGTATGTGTATGTATATGTGTATATATGTATATATATGTATATGTATATGTATGTATATGTATGGATAATGGGTTACGAAATAGAATATGAATTTATATTATGCATAGGCTATAAAGTAATAATAATAATAATAATAATAATATAGAAATATATTCTTAAAAAAATAAATTAATAATAATAATAATAATCTCGCTTAGGTCACCATTTACTGGTGTATTGTTATGTTGAATCCCCCACAGATTTCCTTCACACTCACTTCCCCCCACGTTTCTTCACTATTATACTTATCTACTTGCTATCTCTCTCTTTATATAAATTATATAAATTGCCTAATTACTCTTTTGCTATCCTACAATATGTTAATATTAATAAGCAGCTTATATAGATGTATACATAAGACTGAGTCTATATTGCTTGTATGCAGAAATTAGCTCTGGTCTCCTGGAATGTGTGTGGCGCTCGCTCCCAGGCAAAAAGAATAAAAATTTTAGACCATCTCTCAAAATTTAAGGCAGATATTTGTCTCCTACAAGAAACCCACTTACAAAAATCAGAAGAAAAATTATTTATAGATAAAAATTTTAGTCAAGTTTACTCTGCCTCCTATAATAGTAGACAAAGAGGTGTCTCTATACTTATACATAAGAATTTATTCTTTACTCTAAATAATATAGTAACAGATTTAGAGGGCCGATATATTATTATCCAGGTAACTATATTTAATAAAGTATATACAATTGGTAATTTATATGCCCCAAATAATGATGACCCTGATTTTTTCCATGAATTTTTCTCTCGGTTACTCGATTTAGCAACAAATTCTACTATTATTATTGGAGGTGATTTTAACACGGTCTTGAACCCGTTAATAGATCGTTCTAATAATACGATATATACAAGGCGATTACGATCCGCTAAAGTAATAGATGAGTATATGGAGGATTTTGGCCTCAGCGATGGCTGGAGACTTCAAAACCCAACTAAGAAGGAATTTACTTTCTTCTCTGCTGTGCACCGATCATTCTCAAGAATTGATTTTTTCCTTACAAATAATTCTATTGTTGATAAAACTGCTATAAAAATACATTCTATAATTATAAGTGATCATGCACCAGTCTCCCTCACTCTACAAATTGACTCTACCTTTAAACCTCCCCCGATATGGCGTTTTAACATCTCATTACTGAAAGACGTAGAGTTTGATAAAATTATTAGAAGGGAGTGGGCAGATTTTTTGGAAATAAATGACTCTCCAAATATATCTCCATCTCTTCTCTGGGAAGCAGGGAAAGCGGTAATTAGAGGGAAAATTATATCATATTCAACTTATAAAAAGAAACAGGATCAAAAATTAGAAAAATACCTGGAAGATAAAATTAAACAACTAACGGATGAATATGTATTAAACCCAAATAATCAAATATGGATAGAACTACAGAATATAAAAATACAGTTAGATAACATGTTATCTAAAAAGACAGAGTTTATAATACAACAGTTGAGATATAATAATTTTGAACATAATAATAAATCAGGTAAATTCCTGGCAAATCAACTTCAACGGAATCGGGAAAAATCTCTTATAACGGCTATTAAAGATATAAATGGTGAATGCACACAATCACCAGAAGAAATTAACCATATTTTTTATAACTATTATCGAAATCTATACACAGAAATTAATAGACCTAACCCTGAATATATTGAGGAATTCCTAAACAGCTTAAATATACCTCAGTTATCTATTGAACATAAAGATATTCTCGATACCCCGCTTACTATAGATGAGTTGTATCGTGCTTTAGACAGTATGCCTAATGGCAGAGCACCTGGTCCAGACGGCTTTCCGGCTATATTTTTTAAACATTTCTGGTTAATGTTTGCTCCATTATTTCTAAGAGTAGTAACTGAAATTAAAAGTAAAGGTGATATACGTCAAGATATGAATATAGCAGCAATTAAACTTTTATTAAAGCCAGAAAAAGACCCTACCCTCCCGTCAAGTTACCGACCGATATCACTAATTAATACCGATATTAAAATTATCGCTAAGGCCTTGGCATCTCGATTAGAGACGGTAATCTCGACAATTATTCATAGTGATCAAACAGGTTTTATTAAAGGTCGTCATTCTACTAATAATATTAGGAGACTCTTTAACTTGATTAGTATGTCACAGCGGCATGATAAAAAGGCAGTTGTTATTTCGCTGGATGCAGAAAAAGCATTCGATAAAGTTAACTGGTCCTTCCTCTTTGCTGTCTTAAATAAATTCGGCTTCGGGGAGTCATTCATTCAATGGGTCTCAATATTATATGATTCTCCTAAAGCTACAGTTACTACTAATGGGATTACATCACAGAGTTTTACTTTACAAAGGGGAACAAGACAAGGGTGCCCAATTTCTCCTTTATTATTTGCTATATTTATTGAGCCGCTTGCATTAGCTATACGTCAGGATAGACGGATCCAAGGAATCCACTCCGGGACAATAGAACATAAAATTAATCTATATGCCGATGATATATTACTCTATTTAGAAGAACCTGCTATTTCGCTAGGGGAAGCATTTAAATTAATAACTAAATTCTCTCACTTATCAGATTACTCTATTAACTGGACAAAATCAACATTATTACCTATTACAGAAAATTCATGGAATCCTACAAGTCAGGATCCACACTACTCCTTTCCTACAGGTAATTTAAAATACTTAGGTGTTAAAATTTCACCTAAGTTAACTGAATTAACTTCTTTAAATTTTTCACCATTATTGGATAGTATCCGTAGTGACCTGGAACGCTGGAATAATCTTCCGATCTCTTTAATAGGACGGATAGCTACTATAAAAATGAAAGTTTTACCAAAGATTAATTATTTATTTTCAATGATTCCATTTAAACCTACGTCTAACTGGTTCCAATCGCTGGACTCTGCTATCATAAAATTCTATTGGAATAAAAAAAAAGCCAAAATTAGTCTATCTACTCTTCAGGAAAGTAAATCTAAAGGAGGTTTAGAGGCACCAAACTTTATGTACTATTATCTAGCTAATCAACTACAATATCTTGTGCTATGGACACAACCCAACAGAGATACTAACTGTTGGTTGGAATTGGAGCAGAAGGATTGTAATAATCTTAGACTGTCAGATTTACTCTTTATTACAAAATCAATAAGACGACATAATTGTTTTAAAAACCCAATGATAGCCGCCACCCTGACTGCCTGGTGGAAGGCATTAGAAATTACAAACTCCCAATTGGCGCCCTGTGGGCTCTCTCCCATTTGGCATAACCCCGACTTTCAACTTAATAATCAGTCGTTCCATTTAAGCCTATGGGAGCAGAAAGGAATTACACACCTTCATCATCTTTTCTCAGATAATAAGTTTATATCATATACAAACTTGGTCCAGAAATATGAAATAAAAAAGGGAAATTTCTTACATTATCTGCAAGTTAAAAATATGGTTAAGAAACAAATCCCAACACTTCAAGATACGCTCCAACTGCCTGTCTTAGCTAAAGATATTATAAAGCTTTCTCCAACAACAATAAAGAAAATATCAAAAATATATAAGTTATTTTTATACACAAATAAAACGTATTTACCGACTTTAAAATGGGAAAAAGACTTGTCTATAGTTCCGGAACCAGACTTTTGGACCCAAATCTGTGAAAATGTATTTAAAATGACCAAACAGACAAATTTGCAACTTATCCAATATAAGATACTTCATAGAACATATATTACACAATATATGATGAAAAAAATGGGACTCTCTGACTCCGACATTTGTCTCCAGTGCTCACAAAACACTGCCGATACTTATCTTCATGCTTTATGGTCATGTACTCCAGTGCTGCATTTCTGGACTAAAATCTTGGAAAAGCTCGCTGATATATTAAACTGTAGGCTTCCTTTATCTCCAAGACTGTGTTTACTAGGTGACTTAACAATAACTGAGCGACCATGTAAACAATCTCAATCTATATTTATAGCCCTTACTATTGCTAAAAAAATAATCCTTGTCAATTGGAAAAATAAACAATCTCTAAATATCGACCACTGGTTAAACTTACTAATAAATTATATCTCAATGGAAAAAATCTCTGCCTTAAATAAAAATCAAGTATCAAGATTTAAACAAATATGGTCTATGTACATAGAATATTTTAATCTCAATTTGGCAACTTAATCCTGCCAAGATTCTGCCTGTTAACGAGAGCCACCACATCGTTACAACTTCTGTTTTCGCTGCTCCTGTATTTGGTATTTTGTATCTGATTGTTTTTATTTTTATATAGTCAGGAACCTAGTTGCTGCTAGTGGGCTCGAGCATACCACACTATACGACACTATACTCAATAACTCCTTAAGATCTATTTCTAGTGGGCACTAAGCATCAACACTTGGTGTTACTGCATGCTAATTAGTCAATTTTCTTGACGCCGTCCCCTGTGGTCGGGCGGGGGTGGTTCTGCCCCCCCCCCCCCCCCCCCCCCCCCCGTTGTCTGCTCGGTGGCGGTTGCGTCTTGGCCGCTCCCTGGGCCCCCTGTGGGGTGCGGTGTTGGGGTGCTTCCCCTGGTGCCCGGGGCGGTGCCGTCCCGGCGCGGTCCGCTGCTCCGTGCCCGGCGGCGCGGTTCGGGGTGGGTGGGCCTCCGGTGTGCCCCGTGGTTCCCTCTCCCCTCCCCCTTCCTCCCCCCCGTCGCCTCTCCCTCCTCGCCTCCTCCCGCCCATCCTCCTCTGCCTCCCGGTCCCTTTTCCCTTGTCGCCCTCCCTCCTCCTCTCCCCCCCCGCCTCCTGCCCTGCAGCCGCCCTTTCGCCTTCTTGTCGTCTTCTCCCCGCTTCCCCCGCCCCCCCCCCCCTTCCCTGTCTGCCCTGCGGCCCCTCCCCCTCCCTCTCCCTGGGCCTGGGGCTCCCT